>NC_135504.1:39448530-39458530 GCF_052857255.1 Amblyomma americanum
CAATAGCCTCTCCCATATGTGTCTTGTTAACCCTGTCCTCTGCCAGGTTCGGCCACGTTGCCCCAGCAATCCTCTTAATCTCATTCGCATACGTCACTCGCTACCGCCCCCTGATACGGTTGCAATATCTTGGAATCTGCTCCGCAGTATTAACGAAGCGCTGTTTATCTCTGATATCTTTTAGTGCTCGTGTACTCGCTGCGGCATCGATGAGGAGATATATATGCCTCGTCTCTAAATGCTACTTAAGATAACACGTAGCTAAAGTAATAGATTGCAAAAGATAAGATGCCGCCTTGGGGCATCTATTCAAATGTAGCACCCGGGCTCCACTTGAAACAAAGCGGAGCATTCCACGGAACATTCCACAGAAAATTCCAGCCTATAGAGTACAGCACAAAGTGTGTTGCATGCTTTGACCTGCGCTTCTCGGTGGCTTCAGACCAGGAGCGCTGTATGTCATCTTTATAGGGTGACATGCGTTATTCACTAATTTTACGCTGTGTTCGTGTACACTTGTTTAACTTTCGTGTTTAATGGGGGCTATTTTTGTCTTTACTTTTTCTGCTTAATTTCTGTTCGTTATGATTTGATAGCCTCTGGCTCCCTAAACCATCTTCGCTGTACGGAGTATCATGTTAACGCGCTTTTAATCATCATCACCATCATCATCAGTCTGACTACGCCCACTGAAGGGCAGAGGCCTCTCCCATATCTCTCCAACTAACCTTGTCCTATACCAGCTGTGGCCGCCCTATCCCTGCAAACTTCTTAATTTGATCCGCCCACCTAACTTTCTACCGCCCCCTGATACGCTTACGTTCTCTTGGAATCCACCCCGTTACCCTTAAAGACCATCGGTTATATTGCCTTCACATTACATGCCCTGCCCAAGCCCATTCCTTCCTCTTAATTTCGACTAGGATGTTATTAACACGCGTTTGTTCCCTCACCAACTCTGCCCGCTTCCGGTCTCTTAACGTTACACCTATAATTTTTCTTTTCATTGCTCGCTGCGTTGTCCTAACAACAAAACAGTTAACGCGCTATTCCAAGCTGGCAGAAAAAAAAAGAAATCTTTCCTATCCGTAAAAATGTTTTCAATCTCTCAAAGTTCGCGCGAAAGGGTCAATGACCGACGTTTCAAAACAAATCCACTCAAACAAACTAAACCTTGCGGGAATGAGTCATGAAGCGAACGGCTGTAAATATTTCAATAATTGTGTGCCCGCGAGCGAAAGAGAGCTTCCGCATGTTGGTCGTACCCGTTATTGGCCGAAAACCCAGCTGTTTTTTTTTTTCTGCGCGCCGGTCTTTGTGATGGTCGTCACCTGACCACATGAGTCCAAAGTTGGAAGGCAGCAGTGTTACTGCGGTTGCTATGCTAAGCGCCTGTACATCCGATACTACGGTACAGGCACTACCTTCTCAAGTGTCTAGCCACCGCGGTACGTCTGTCAAGATGGCTGCACGACGTTCTGATCTAGTTCTGTCGTATGAATACCGTATAGACTCGCATACACCCCTCCTCATTTGGCCCCCAATAAGGCAAAATAAAAAGTCGGAAAAGAGCAATTGCGTCTCACGTATGCGTAAAGGCGGGTTCACACTGGCGAGTCGCAAACGTCGTGCGACCGGTTTCGGTCAATTAGTTCCGGTTTCCGAAGCACTAGGTAAGCGGGGAGGGAGCGTAATAAGTCGATTAAAACCTGTCGTATGACCTTCGCGACTAGCGAGTGTGAATCCGCCTTAATTCCTTTCTCGCGACACGTTCCGCAGGGACAATCGCTAACAGCGACACCAGCCTGCGACACACATGTTCGACCACCGTGCCGACAAAACGTTGTTCCGTTCATACTCCGCCTGTAACTGTTGTCGCTGGCAGGCTTCCTCACTGTGCAGCAATTTCGGCCATCCGGTCGTCGTGCTGTCCAGACTTCCAATGTGTTTTCTTTAAGAAGTGTTTTCGCCGGGTCCGCGCTAATTTGTCGCAAGATACGGGATGTCGCACAAAAGGTGGAAGCATAATCTAAGATGCACTGCTGTCAGAAAAAAAATGAGCGAAATAAGTGCCGCTTTCTTAGAAGGGCTGCAGTAAGTCAAGAACTCGAAAAACAGGTGAGGTCCTAACACGAGTGTATACGGTACATGCTGACATTTTTGTTCTCAAAGGGGGTCCAACCAGAGCAGCAAAGATGTACTAAGAGTTCTACGGAGTCACTGTGTACTCGTAAGCACGTACTGTAACTTGTGTTTCAGCACAGTTTTAGAGCGAAAGCTCTACCGCTCGAGGTAAGTACAACTCAGTGTTTCGCCAGGCTTTGCGCGTTTGGCATTGAACCCCAAACCCCAACCAAGGTCAAACCAAGCCCACAACCCCAAGACTAACAATGTGTGACAACGTGTCTTGCTGCACATGGCCATGATTTGTCTTTATTGTATGGTCGCAGCTAATGACCAGCAGCCAGGTGACCGACGACCAGTGGTCACTTGACCTTTGGCCTCTGCGTTCGAACTTTGACCGTGACCTATACAGCTGAGATTCGCATTTCATGATATTGACATCATGCGATGGTGTAGCAATTTCGGCATTCTTCGCTATAAATAAATCGAAAATTAGTTTTTGGGATATGAAATGGCGCAGTATCTGTCTCACATCTCGGCCGACACCCGAACCGCGTCGTAAGGTAAGGGATAAAGAAGTGAGTGAAAGAAGAAAGGAAGAGAGAGGTGCCGTAGTGGAGGGCTCCGGAATAATTTCGACCACCGGGGGATCTCTAACGTGCACTGACATCGAACAGCACACGGGCGCCTTAGCGTTTTGCCTCCATAAAAACGCGGTCGCGGCGGTCGGGTTCGAACCCGGGAGCTCCGGATCAGTAGCCGAGCGCCCTAACCACTGAGCTACCGCGGCGGGTAGTGTGCGTGTGTGGAAATTTGTTTTATACATTACATGAAGCAATTTGCACTCTAATCGAAGAACACACCGCAAACACTGTAGTCCTGTAGTCCTCTAGTCCACTTAAAAGCACTGACGTGTTGCAAACGCAACTTTTTGTCGGCCGTGTTTCGATGGAGGCGAAACGCGAAAAGCGCCCCTGTGCTGTGCGATGTCAGTGCACGTTAAAGATTCCCAGGTTGTCGAAATTATTCCGGAGCCTTCCACTACGCCACCTCTTTATTCCTTTCTTCTTTCACTCCCATCTTCCTCCCTTTTTTTCTTTATTGACTGGCTTTGACCCATAACATTTACACAAAAAACACTCAACAAAAAACACACAAAACGCTATGTACATACGACACTGTCGTGGTCAGCCATCATGAGTCTGGCTTCGTCATACTAAAATTCACGAAGCATACAGAGCGGCTCTAGCCTCGAGAGCCACTCGGGAGGCTCCGCAGCTGCTTTCTGGATGGCCAGAAAGCAGTCCATTCTTTCCCGAAAATAAATTCGAGCAGGTCGTGCGTTTTTTTCACAATAATAGCCTGCCATTCCTCCCTTCCCTTGTAGCGTGGTACGGGCGTCCACCGATATATGTGAGACAGTTACTGCGTCATTTCCTTTCCTCAAAACCAATCTTTATTTGTTCTCTTTTTTTAGTTAAAAGCGCTTCTTCAAGTTCATGTTTAGTATGCTTCTCACTCTTAAGCGGCACTTTGAGTTGAGACAGACGAGCCATGTGCAGGCAGGCCCTACAGTGGGGCAATTAGAAGTGCTCCTGCTCTGGCCCATACGAAAGCTCATGCTCACTCAGACGCTCATTAAGGCGTCGCCCGGGTTTGCCCAACACAGACTTTGCAACACGCCGATGTCTTGTGCATGATGGACGACTCTGTCGCAATAAGAGTGGATTAAACACGGCCATCCGTCGAAGGACACTGCAATTACGAATTCTTAATTATCACTGTGTGAAATGTACACTTCGGGGCGAAAGTCTCAAGTACATCGGGCCTGCACTTGAGCTTTGTAGTGAAAAAATTTACGACAATCCCGAAACGTAAAAATATCTGGAGGCTCAGCAGGATTGTCCCTCAGCCTTCAGCACATTGGCACCTTCACAAGTGCCCCAACCCTGTCGAAAAACACAACAGGAAAGCTTCTGTAGTCACAACAAAAATTCTCGTAGTATTTTTGGCCATAAACTTGTAGTAGCACCAGAAATTTTGGTAGGCACAATATAATTCTGATTAGTATTGTGCGGTTCGTTCTCGTATAGACAGACCTATGAAAAGATACTACAGAAAAATACTATAGTACAACAGAAAAGCACTACGTGTAGAAAAAGTGGCCGCTAGAACTAAACTACAAAATATTTTGTCGTATTGTTTGTTGAAAGTGCCCCATTGCATGGCTAGAAAGTAGACACTGCTACATGAAGATGGATAGATAGATAGATAAAGAGGAGGAGGGAAAGGCAGGGATGTTAACCACAAAGGGGTTCCGGTTGGCTACCCTGCACTGGGGAAGAGGGATTAGGGGGCTAAAAGGAGGAAGAGAGAAGGGGAAAAGGCATAACACCTACCTACCTTCAGGCTACCTGGAGACTTTTGCCTAAGGCCATACATAAGACAAGTAAGGAAATACTGAAAATATAAAAGCGTGGTCGCATATAGAAGCACGGTGGGCATGGCTCCTAACTTCAAATAGAGAGTTCGCGGCTAAGAATCAAACAGCCATGGCTGCATTTCTACACTGGTAAAATGAAAAACGGCCATTTTCTGGGGTTTCGATACACATCGTATCTGGATACCACGCCTTGTCTCACAGCCCATGGCGCTGTTCTGATTGGTACGCAAAAAGCCATTAACCATCAATCATCTTACCTGTCCCTGAGGCGCCGGTATTCAGCCAGAGTACAAATGTGATGCTGGTAAACTTATGTCTAGGCCAGTCGCTCATTACGACCGCGTTTATTATTGCGTTGACTAGAACGTTAAATTCTCTTAACTGAATAACTACTTGGCTCCTGCTTACTTTTTCCCTCAGCGATTCTTTTCTTCGTCCGATTTTCGCCCCCACACCATTCAAGCGGCGATAACAAAGAAGAAAATAAAAGAAAAAAATGTCAATAACGATTTCTGTTTGTAGTTTGCGGGCCAATTTTGTCGGTACAATACAAGCTTTACGGCCTTCTTGTGACCCGCGTAACTCGGCTTGAACATAGTCACACTGTAATTAGTGGCCCTCCTCGCCGCCTGACGGAAAGGATATCCTGCTTCGGCACTTATCTAGCAATATCAGCTCATCTTCAAAAGTTCACTTATCTGTCCCCAGATGACGCAACAATTTGTATATTTGGCAACTGCCGCGTTTGTTTACAAAACGCAAGTTCACTCGAGTTTCGCAACACGCCGACTGATCTCGAACTCTCCATCAGCGCAACACAGCCTGAGGAACCCTATGTGACGAGCACAAAGCGCGATTCTTCAAACAAAATCGTCTCCTCCCTCGCAACTGCGGTGATTAACGAGACTCTGAGAGAAAGCCCGAGAGAGCCGACAGTCCTTGTCCGCTAATAGTCGGCGCGCACGACCAGAGAGAGGGGACCTCAGACAGCAGCGTACAACAGAATGTGGCGAGGACGTAGTGAGGGGGGGGGGGGGGGGTCTTTGTGGAAAGGGAGAGGGCGATAGTACGCGCACGCGAGCTCTCCGGATGCGATCATTCGGCGACGCTTGGTCGTCCTTTGCTCGCGTGGGATACTCGCAGCCGGTCCGGCGCCGGTGTGGTCTGCTACAAGGCAAGCAAGCCTCCGTTGTGTAGTGCGTACAGACAACGACGACCTCGGCGGAAAAAAAACGTGCGTGTTCCATACGCGGCAGCTCGCTCGGCGACTTCGTCACAGCCTCGAAGAGTGATTTTTTCGTTTTGGTTTTTGTTCTGGCGCGCAGCACACGAAAAGTTGCGACAGACGCGCGCGCGCGCGTCGTTCCGCTATTATCGTTTGCGACGCGCTTTCTCTTTCTGCCGCGTGGGGCGCTCTCAGGTTTCTTTTTTTCTTGTTCTTGCGTGCGGTGTGACCGAAGCGGCCCGCCCATAATCGACCAGTCCAAGAAGGAACGACAGCTTTCTTCCGACGCGGGCGAGCTACCGCAAGCGGCGAGCTTTGACTGAGTGGTTCTTCGTAGTTTTCGTGGGATAGTCAAGTTTTGGCTTGTGTGAGGAGAGTGCTGTCCCCTCTGTTCTTTTTGGATTGCTGTTCGTCTTCCGAGAATCCGATACGAGACAATAGTGCCGAAGCGAACATAACTGGACTGCGGAAAGTCGTCTGCTCCGTGGCAATGTGCGGCATGCGGTGACGGCGGCCTGCGCTCTTCTGTTACTGCGATCGACATTTCAAGGTAAGTGGGCATTAAGGGAGGAAAAAAGTATTCAAGGTTCTCAGTACATTCCATGTGTTTTAATGAAATGCGAGTGCATGTCAAAGCAATACCAAAGGCGACATTTTGTTTCCAGACAGGCAGCAATGCAAGTGTCAAATTGCAAACTGTAAATTCTAGGGTTTAATGTCCCGACGTGACACATGTGCATGCAAGTGTCACTGATTTTTTTTTCAACTAATGAGTGTTGCATCGATCAAAGTCAATCTAAAAAAATCCCTCGGTCAAACCGCTGGTTTGTTCGTTCTGAAATTTCGCATAGAGGTAGCATTTGGTGTTAAGTTTTGTCCTAAACTACGTTTGAACAGGCTACTTGCCTAAATCAATAAGAATTAATGCAAAGTCGGCATGGTATTCGGTGATGCCGGACCAAAGCTATAGTGCCAGCGACAAGAGTTGTCAAGGACAAAATGGCAAAAGCAGCCGAACACGAGACAACCTTCCGCCCCCTGCCTTTCGCGGTGAGGGAGATGGGGCTGCTGGTACAGGTGTTGCGAAAACATCTTCTTTAGTCCAGCATCATCGTATACGATTCGAACTTTCGATATTTCTCACCGGCTCAGGCAAGCACCTGACTCAAACGTAGTATAAAACAAAACTTACCGCCGAATTCCAATTCTGCACAAGATTTGAGCGTGACCAAACAAGCGGTTTCTAACAGATAATTTTTTTTTAATTTTTTATGAGCTACGCAACACACTATTTTTCTACGCGACCTACGATCGATCTAATATCTTTTAAATGTCGATGCAGAAGTAGAAATAAATTTCGTTCACGAATTCTACCTAGATGTACCCTGTCATATTGCTCGCGCTTGTACATGTTGCACACAGCAAAAAGGGTTCCTAAAGCAAGAAAAATAAATGCTCAATGGAAGGGCAAAGCCATGCGCCAATGACGGCGCCAGACAAATTTCAAGCAGACAAATGATGAACCGGCAGCTCTAGAAATCGCCAGCATCCTCCACAAAGGGTGAACAATCACAGAGGCGATAAAAGTTGACGCTTGTTTAACGGCTAAGGCGCACATGTCGAGCAATTATTTAGCATTGTTGCACGCGCCTTCAAAATCCTACAACCTATTATAAAAGCCACGCCAAAGATGTTTAGCCTATAAATTGGTCCTGCTAGCTTACCTGAAAGGTGCACGGCTAACGCAGCCGTATATGAACTCCATCAGAAGTAGTGTTCAAGCGCCAAATCTCTTCTGAGGTTCTATGCGATCAATCAGTTGGATAAAAAAGCGTTTTTTTAAGGGGAAAAAAGTCACGTCTACGGACGCAAAACGAGGTTAACGGCGTAATATAAGGCCTGTTAAGGCACCTAACCCCACATAAAAATGTCATGTGGAGTTATTTAAGTGAATATATAGAGTTGTGAATGAAGAGACGAAAAAAATAGGTGAAATGACAATTTTTGTGTCAGCCAGAGTCAGTCTAACGCGCAGTGGTCTAACGCACGAATTTGAGTGAAACGGTCATTATGCCTGATTTCACGCATGTTCCTTCTGTACAGAGAAAGTGAATTCGAGCTATTCGGTACGGATCCATTAGTGAAGAAACTACAGCGCTGTAGATCATTCACAAATGGCTCTTATTTCTGCTGTCAAAGGTAGAAACATAAGAGTTTTTTTTAAAAAAAGCACGCTCACTTAGGCTTCTACGCATTTAGGTGCGTTTCATTTTATTAAAAAGAACCCTAATGTGGCCACTGGCATTTATCGTCATCTAACGAGACTTTTGACTACACCCGAGCGGTGCAGAGCTCTCTGTTTTAACCATCATTGAAAATAATGAAAACAGAAATTTTGTTACGTTATGGTGGGCTTAACGTACAAAAGCGGCACGTTTATTTTATTTTATTTATTTTAATTTAATTATTCACAAAATACTGCTGACGTTATTGAAAAGCCTTAAGCAGGAGTGAGGCTCACATTAACACATTTCGTAAAAAAAAAATAATTATTGCAGTACACGTTATACACAGTACACATAGAAAGGAAACAAATTACAAAAACAAAAGAGAATGTTATACAATACATGATAAGATACAGATGCGAGATATGGCCTGTGAGAGACACCGAAGTGCAGGGCTACTGAATAATTTCCACCGCCTGGGGATCTTTAACGTGCGCTGACATCGCACAGCACACGGGCGCCTTTTGCGTTTCACCCCCATCGAAACGTGCCCACCACGACTGCGATTCGCTTCCTCGTCCTTAGTCTAAGCATCTGGACGTCATAGCCATCAACCAACCCCGGCGAGTAGACGGAAAGAAAGGCGATATTCCCGGTAGGCTACCCGCCGCGGTGGCTCAGTGGTTGGGGCGCTCGGCTACTGATCCGGAGTTCCCGGGTTCGAACCCGACCGCGGCGGATGCGTTTTTATGGAGGAAAAACGCTAAGGCGCCCGTGTGCTGTGCGATGTCAGTGCACGTTAAAGATCCCCAGGTGGTCGAAATTATTCCGGAGTCCTCCACTACGGCACCTCTTTCTTCCTTTCTTCTTTCACTCCCTCCTTTATCTCTTCCCTTACGGCGCGGTTCGGGTGTCCAACGATATATGAGACAGATACTGCGCCATTTCCTTTCCCCAAAAACCAATTATTATTATTATTATTCCCGGTAGGCTACCCCGATGAGGAAAGAGATACCCCCATTGTTGCTAGCAAAAAAAAAACACAATAGCGTGTACAGATTGTTTAATAGGAAGCCGCTCAGGTTCATGACTGTTGAGTTTCCGCTCTGCGTAAAATAAGATTCTTTGGCTCTTTGGGGTTCTGTTGACGGTCATCCGGCAGTAAAGTTCGGAAATCGGAGATAAATAATTTATTCCGCCTTCCACGGAAATTCGTGACGTTGATGATGGCGTTCAGACAGACAGGCAGACTGTAGCTTGACGTCGATAGAAGAAGTCTCCGTCAGAACCACTAACGTGCTGCAGGCGATTAGGAAAATATAATTAAAAATAAAATAAAGTGTCATGGTACCAAAAAATTTTAACAATATCATAGAGATGAAAGGCGGAAAGAAATCGAAAGGATGATACCGGAAAGAGAGTCAAAGCCAGAATTTTCACCAGAAAACCCAAGGGCAGCTAACAAACTTTTTTTTCATGTTTTCCTTCCTTTTTTTTGCTTCTTCGGTTGCCGAAGTCCACGTTGATGCGTACGATGCCTTCTTCCGTAGATAAATTTACTAGATGTCAGCTAAGCCCTGCCGATTGTTACAGTTTGTTCTTTATACTCTGCAATCCTGTTTATTTATCTTTATTGCATGGGTAAACTCTTGCTCCGTCGCCTTAATGCTTTGCTGTGTCGTAAACTACGGACTCCGTGATCGGTATGGTACGTGGATGGCGCCGTTGTCTAAGCTCAGAGATGCGCTTCGAAAAAAAAATGGCTGGTGGTTTATCATTATAAGCACGAAACAATGTGTGAAAGCACGGTGGGCCACCCAAATTCTTGGGGAGAGACAAGCCCATTATGAGGGTGTCCCAGGTCGGTTCCGCACCTGGGTCAGCTCAGTTTTCAAATTTTCGGGAGTGGGATAACCCCATTTTTAGCGGTGGTCCAATTTTATTTTGAGACTAGGTCAAGCCTGTCTTTTAACGGTGCACACC